>NC_135507.1:4610683-4627719 GCF_052857255.1 Amblyomma americanum | reverse complement strand
GCCCTTCGCTGAGTGAAGTCGCTTCGCTTGCGAGAAATATGCACCGAAGACACAGTGGCCGCCATTTTGGCGCACATGAAGCATGGCGAAAGGCTACATGGATATCTGGCCGACTCATCGGCACCTGCTCCAAAGCATGAACCGCTGAAACTGCGCGCTCAGCAAAAAAGGAAAAGAAAAAATGCCACCTATAGCAACGTGACGTGAATAGCTACTATACGAGAGAGAGGGAGTCTCCCGGTGTCACCACACGACCTTTAATGCCGGTCGCGCGACCGCCTCTTTATATCTTCTTATTTTGTCTTCAACCTGTGGAGGTAATTATTTCGGGCCACACCGAGCGCCAAGTTCAGCTCCCGGGGGTGGCTGCTTGTGAGACGTTGATGAATGAGGCCCGCGTTGTCGTTTCGCTTTCGCGCTCTGCTTTCTTGCTTTTGTTACGTCTCGCCTACAGCGCGCGGTATAGCCGGCGCGGATGCACCGGATGCCGCGGCTTCGTTCATCGCTGCCGCAAAGCCTCCCGCCAAGCGCGTCCAGGCATGTTTCAGTGCCACGTGCCGTCGTGCGTGCGTGTGTGTGTGTGCTTGTTTTGCCCACGCTTGTCAAAGCGCGGCAGCCGGGGAGAGGAGCTCCTAAACTGGGAGGCGAGGAGGTCTGACCGGCGCCGGCCTGGCGGACGCGCCCGTCACGCCTGAACATGTTCAAGCGTCGCCGTATCGGATGACTCTTCCCAAGCCGTTCCCTCTTGCCCTCGACTCCGAGGGTATAAAAGCCGCTGCCCCAAACGCCGAGAGAGAGACTTCGATTCCTTCCTTCGAGTAACGTGGTCGCCCTGACCGGCTGCTCTTTTGCGATGCCAGAATAAACAAGTTGTTCTGTTGCCAGTCGACTCATCCTTTGCCGGGACCTTCGGATGTTTCCAGCTTTGCCCCAGGCCGCCAGGCCAACGCTACCCTTGGGGCTTGCAACCCAAATGCAACAACTGGTTGCCAGCGGTGAGATCCCGACAACGGAGGCCAGCAGCGAAGATATGCGTTCAACTGTATGCTGAGCAGCACAACGACCATCCGGGAGCAGTGCAACGAGCCCTGTGTGATGACTGGTTGCCTGCAGCGGAACGACTGCGCTGAATTCTTGGCTGCGAGGTTTGGTGAGTGCGGGACTTTCTTCTTCTGAGTTTTGCCAGGCTTTTGTTAGTGTCAGAAACAGAGCTGGTAATTGTGTTGTCGTTGCTGCCGGGTTAGTTTGCGGCAAGACAATAGTAGGCAGTAGAGAAAGCAGCATTCGGAGCAGCCATGGATTTGAAGTCGTTGCGCAAACCGAAATTGCTGGAGCTTGCAAGAGAGTTGGGTCTGGATGTCTCAGACAAACTCAGAAAACCAGAACTGCTAAGGGCTATTCTTGAGTTGGAGGCTGAGGATGACGAGCTGTCGGAATGCCTTGAGACCATTGAGGAGAGGGAGCAAAAAGAGAAAGACGAGCGCGAACGTAAAGAGCAAAAAGAGGAGCGCGAGCGTAAAGAGCAAAAAGAAAAAGACGAGCGCGAACGTAAAGAACAAAAAGAGAAAGAGGAGCGCGAACGTAAAGAGCAAAAAGATAAAGAGAAAGAAGAGCGCGACCGTCAACACGCTTTGGAAATGAAGCGTCTCGAGGTAGAGATGGAACGCGCTCGTAATGGAAGTCAGGCACACGGTGCAGGAGAACGGGTATCGTTCAAAATGACTGACCTGATGCGGCCGTTTAAGCTTGGAGAGGACATTGGTTTGTTCCTGGTTAACTTTGAGCGAACGTGCGAGAAGCAGGGGTTCTCTCGGGAAACGTGGCCACAGCGCTTGCTCACTTTGTTACCCGCCGAGGCGGCCGACGTAGTCGCTCGCTTGAAGAGAGAGGAGGCAGAGGATTTCGACCAAGTGAAATCGAGTCTGCTAAAAAAGTACAGGCTGTCAGCGGAGGCGTTCCGTCGGAAGTTTCGGGAAAATGAAAAAGGCAGAAATGAGTCATATACAGAGTTTGCCTACAGGCTTATGTCAAACATGCAGGAGTGGCTCAAAGAAGAGAAAGCGTTTGGTGACCACGAGAAAATTCTGCAGTGTTTCGGGCTAGAACAGTTTTATAGTCGGTTACCTGAGAACGTGCGGTACTGGGTCTTGGATAGGCCAGACGTTAGTACAGTGGCTAAAGCCGCCGAGCTAGCCGAGGAGTTTGTGACGCGTCGGGCTCGCGGAGCTAAGGACGGTCAAAAGGGTGAATTTGGCTCCAAGTCTGAGAGGCCGAAGTTCACACCCATGAGAGCAAGGGGGGACACGCGTAGTGCGGATGCGAGTGAAAGCAGTCCGACCGAACGTAAGGAGACGGCGGCAGCCGAAGCCGAACGCAGAAAGCGGTTCGAGGCGAGGCAAGCGCGCGTGTGTTATACGTGCCAGAAGCCGGGTCACTTTTCGGCGCAGTGTCCAGAAACAAAAAGAGAAGTCGTGTGTTTGTCATTATGTAGCACTGACGAGAACATGAAGCTTCTCGAGCCTTACATGCGAGACTTCCTCGTGAACGGGAAAGAGTGCCGAGTGCTTCGTGATTCCGCAGCTACAATGGATGTAGTTCACACCTCTTACGTAGAACCCGATATGTTCACGGGCGAGTGCGCATGGATCAAGCAAGCCGTGGAAGCTCATAGCGTGTGTCTGCCCGTAGCAAAAGTGCTTATTGAAGGACCTTTCGGAGCACTTGAGACTGAGGCCGTAGTGTCATCTAGGCTGCCCCCCCAGTACCCGTACCTATTTTCGAACAGGTCCGATCACCTCCTGCGCGAGAAGGGGCTTTTGTTTGGTGAGGCTAGCGTTCAGGCCTTAACCAGACCGAGAGTTCGGGAGCTCGCTGCAAAGGCGGTAGTTGCGGGGCCGACGTTGTCGAACAATGAAAAAGGGTCGGAGGCGCAGCAAGCTGATATTCCGAGCACGTCAGAACTGGATAAAATTGAGCCTGTAGCGTTGAAGGCACCAGGTACTGGAGAGGAAATGCCTGACACGGGAAAGTTAGAAGAGCTTCCGGTCGAGCTTCCGGGACTAGGCTCAGTGACGAACAGGGAAGACACTGATCAGGTCATTAGTGACTTACTCAGTAAAGCACCGCTGTCGCCTGAGCAGAAAACCGAACTACACCAACTCTTACAAGAGTTTCAAGGTCAGTTCTCTGAGAGGCCTGGTAGGACTTCTGTCCTTACGCATGATATAGAACTTACCTCCCCAGAGCCAGTACGATCCAAGGCGTACCGGGTGTCACCCCGCCAGCGCGATATTATGGAGGCTGAGGTAAAGAAAATGCTACAGCTCGGTGTTATTGAGGCGGGTGAGAGTGATTATACCTCCCCTTTGATTTTAGTTGAGGTACCGGGCAAGGAACCTCGTCCTTGCGTCGACTACCGCAGGCTTAATTCCATTACTAAGGATCAAATTTATCCGATCCCTAACATCGAGGAGCGCCTTGAGAAAGTTAGTAGCGCTCAGTTTATTTCCACCCTAGATCTTGTCAGGGGTTATTGGCAGGTTCCACTTACAGAAGAGGCTAGTAGGTATGCGGCGTTCATTTCACCAATGGGAACATTCCGTCCTAAAGTTTTGAGTTTTGGTTTGAAGAACGCGCCATACTGCTTTTCAAGCCTCATGGACAAAGTGTTGCGAGGACAGGAAGAATTCGCTTTACCGTATTTAGACGACGTAGCGATATTCTCCGCATCCTGGTCTGAGCATATGGCACACTTGCGGGCAGTGCTAACCCGCCTGCGCGAAGCGGGCTTGACAGTCAAAGCTCCCAAGTGCCAATTAGCACAGGCCGAGGTTGTATACCTCGGTCACGTGATTGGACAGGGTCGTCGCCGCCCCTCTGAAATAAAGGTGGCCGCTGTGCGAGACTTCCCGCAACCGCGCACGAAGACCGATATTCGGTCGTTCTTGGGTGTCGCCGGCTACTATCAGAGGTACATCCCCAGGTACTCCGATATCGCGGCTCCCCTGACGGATGCTCTAAGAAAAACAGAGCCCCAAACAGTCGTCTGGAGCGAGACAAAGGAGAGAGCTTTTAGCGCCCTAAAGAGCGCCCTAACAAGCCAGCCTGTGCTACGATCGCCAGACTATACCAAAGGGTTCGTTGTTCAGTGCGATGCTAGCGAGCGAGGCATGGGCGTTGTACTGTGCCAAAGGGACAATGGAGAAGTGGAACACCCCGTCCTGTATGCTAGTCGTAAGCTGACCTGTCGTGAGCAGGCGTACAGCGCCACCGAGAAAGAGTGTGCGTGTCTCGTGTGGGCCGTTCAGAAATTGTCATGCTACCTAGCCGGCTCGAGGTTTATCATTGAGACGGATCACTGCCCTCTCCAATGGCTGCAGACCATATCTCCCAAAAATGGCCGCCTCCTGCGCTGGAGCCTCGCTTTGCAACAATATTCCTTTGAGGTGCGTTACAAAAAGGGGAGTCTCAACGGTAACGCCGATGGCTTAAGTCGAAGCCCCTAACGTAGGAATCCGCCTCAAAGTTGTTGGTTACTGATGTTTTCTTCCTGAGGCAGGATTTTTAACATATTGCTTTTGTTTAGTGTTTCAAAGTGATTATGTGCTTTCTTGTGCAATTTTCCAATTTGTGGACGCGTTCTGAGTGCTGCTTGACTACTGTAAGGAACTAGGCAGTAGTATAAAAGGGGAAAGAGCCTGGCAGAGCTTAGTGAGGGTTGTCTCGTGCTTGCTGACTGAGCGGTTGCGTTTCGGCGTAGTTCTAACGCTTGCTGGGAACGAGCACAAAAATGGCAACTCTCCCGAAGTGACTTTGCAGTGCCCTGTGTGATCCTGAACCTGAGAACGAGGCCTTCTCTGTGCGCTGCGCTCAAGCAACGTCGAGGGACGACCGGTTTCGTTTACGAGCCTCATCGAGCGACATCCCTCTGGACAGCGGATGCAGTCCCCTGACCATCGGGATCTCCTTCTCCCGGCGGGGCGGTCTGTTACGTCTCGCCTACAGCGCGCGGTATAGCCGGCGCGGATGCACCGGATGCCGCGGCTTCGTTCATCGCTGCCGCAAAGCCTCCCGCCAAGCGCGTCCAGGCATGTTTCAGTGCCACGTGCCGTCGTGCGTGCGTGTGTGTGTGTGCTTGTTTTGCCCACGCTTGTCAAAGCGCGGCAGCCGGGGAGAGGAGCTCCTAAACTGGGAGGCGAGGAGGTCTGACCGGCGCCGGCCTGGCGGACGCGCCCGTCACGCCTGAACATGTTCAAGCGTCGCCGTATCGGATGACTCTTCCCAAGCCGTTCCCTCTTGCCCTCGACTCCGAGGGTATAAAAGCCGCTGCCCCAAACGCCGAGAGAGAGACTTCGATTCCTTCCTTCGAGTAACGTGGTCGCCCTGACCGGCTGCTCTTTTGCGATGCCAGAATAAACAAGTTGTTCTGTTGCCAGTCGACTCATCCTTTGCCGGGACCTTCGGATGTTTCCAGCTTTGCCCCAGGCCGCCAGGCCAACGCTACCCTTGGGGCTTGCAACCCAAATGCAACACTTTCTTGTTTAACCTTTGCTCTCGCTGCTGGTTTTCTACATCACGTTTAGTGTAACGTCGGCTGCGTTTATTTTCGTTACTCTCATTTTGTCCTTAGTGCCTTTCGTTCTCTCCCTCGCTTGTCAGTTTCATTTTCGTTGTGTCCGACACCGAAGGGAGAACGTGACTGCAATTGCGAAAACACGCCCCCGACGGACCCGCTCTGCAGTGTACGTGGAGGTAGTCACATGTCACGGCTTCCCTCCCTTTCCTCCCTTCTCTTAACTTCTTTCTTTCTTTTAACTTTCATTCTTCGATTTCTTTCTCACCTACCGTGTTTCTTCTTTAGTTTTGTTATTCATTTATTTGCTCTTCCTCGACGTTCTTTTTTTTTTTTTATTTCGATCCTCTTTCATTTCGGCTTCTTCCGTTCTCTTTCTTCCTTTCTCTCTCCAGCCATTCAGAGGCTTCGGCTGAACGCACACCGTGTTATCTCGACGCAGTATTTTTGAAACCGGCCGTTTAAACACGGCTGATCTCATGAAGCGGATAGCGTTCATGTTCCCGCCCGGTGATGTTGGGTCTTGACTATCCAGATGAAGTACATGGAAAACAGCTGGCTATTTATGCATAGGCGTATAGTTCGCGTGTCTCACAGTATATAATGTATCAATTTGCTCGCCGTCAGTTCATTGCGCGCACTTTACGGAGCTCACAATTCTTCACCGTTCCCCAAAACGTGTCTATTTACTGGCCAGCTGACCTGAGAGACTCGCTGATGACATTGCCTTGGTGAGACAATCAGGACGTGAACTGCAAATCATGATCAATGAGTTAGACAGAAGGAGCATAACGGTGGGTCTAAAAATTAACATGCAGAAAACCAAAGTAGTGTTCAACAGTCTCGCAAGAGAACAACAGTTCACAATTGGAAGCGAGGTGCTGGAAGTGGTAAAGAATACGTCTACTTAGGGCAGGCAGTGACAACTGGTCCAGATCATGAGAGGGAAATAACTAGAAGGATAAGAATGGGGTGGAGCGCATTTGGCAGGTTCTCTCAGATCATGAATGGCAGTTTACTAATATCCCTCAAGAGAGAAGTGTACAACAGCTGTATCTTGCCGGTACTCACGTATGCGGGGCACAAACGTGGAAGCTAACGAAAAGGGTTCACCTTAGTTAAGGACAACGCAGCGAGCCATGGGAAGAAAAATGATAGCTGTAACGTTAAGAGACCGGAAGCGGGCAGCGTGGTTGAGGGAACAAACGCGGGTTAATGACATCCTAGTCCAAATCAAGATGAAGAAATGGGCTTGGGCAGGGCATGTAGTGCGAAGGCAAGATAACCGCTGGTCCTTAAGGGTAACGGAGTGTGTTTCAAGAGAAAAGCGTAGCAGGGGGCGGCAGAAGGTTAGGTGCGCGGAGGAAAAATAAGAACTTTGCAGGCAAATGTTGGATGCAGCTGGCAAAAGACAGGGTTAATTGGAAAGACAAGGGAGATTCCTTTGCCCTGCAGTGGGTGTAGTCAGGCTGGTGATGATGATGATGATGACCTGAGAGAGAGAGAGCGAGAGAGAGAAACAGAATGACTGGCGGTTTATCATTGTGAAACACGAAACCTTCGTAAGAAGTTAAATGTACACTGAGAACAAATTGTAGTTGGCCTTTGTCGACAGACATTCTAATAGCAAATCCCACCGCAAAAGGAGCTTTAATACACTCTAAACAAAACTGAATAAAAAGGAAGTGAGCGGCCCTCTTCCTTCTGTAAGAGAGGGAGTGCGCCAGAAGGCATCTTGCTCCCTGTTTGCTCAGGACGTCACCACTTGCATCCGACTGGCGGGAAGATGTGTGAATTCAACTTCCTCGGCGATAAATGCGTCTCTTGCTGCCGGAGGAACGTCAAAATTAGCCAGATATAACCAGATGATCAATCTTTACTGAGCACAGTGATTGGACCAAGTGGTCCTCTGCAGCGCCTGTTTAAGCAAGGCAAGCTTGGCTTGACCAGTGCTTAAAGAGTCTCTCCCACAGCTGGTCACGACCCTTGTAAAGCCCGTACATCCCTGGTGAAAAAAGTTGTATAATGCAATAACCTCATAAAGACTTAGTCATACAAATGTCATACAGTTTGTATGATATTGTATGACATCTGTGTAACAAACTACGAGTTTATTGCATCGTACAGCTTTTTTCAGCGGGGATAGTGAGCGGTCCTTTGTATTGACGGACCAAAGCAGGGGTCAATGTCTCCCGAACTCACTTGTACTTGCGAGTTCACTGAGTTGCGTGGCAGGTATTTTCAGGGAGCTCGTACCAATGACAGCCTGTAGCTGTAAGGAGTCTGCGCGTCGTGGAATGTGCCTGGGCTTCCCCGTAAATGCGACGCGTATAGTCCTTTGATCTGTGTGCCCAGCGGAAGCACATTCGTCATTCTAGCACTGCTTATGGCTTTTGGCAACGTTCGTGGTCGTGCTTATTAAACGAATGGTGTTTGTGTTTATATTTCAACGAGGAAAAAAAAAACCACCGGTTTGTGGGGTTCAAAGTCCAAAAGCGACTCAGACTATGACTGACGCCATAGTGGAGGGCTCCTATGATTCTGAACACCTGAGGTTCTTTAATGTCCTTTGACATGGCACAGTACACGGAACTGTAGCGTTTTACCTCCATGAAAATGTGACTCAGCAGCCGATCGCCATAATCACTGAGCCACCGTGGCGACTGGCGGAGAAATTTGTCCTGGAACAGTTCTTGAACTTTCTAGACACGGGGTTTTAAAATGTGCTAGTTTAATGCTGCTCTTGAGCGCATAATTTCTGCCTTTGTTTTTTTCTGATGGGTTACGAGTAGCATTCACAACTTGGCTGTTTTAGACGCGCATGACGTATCAGTGATATCCGTCGGAAGACGATCGTCCGCTTGGTTACAAAACCACCAGTGCGTGCACTCGGAGGCTTGTGAGCTTAAAAACTGCCTCCTTGGCGCTCTCGTAGCGTGGCCCTGTTTTTCGTGTCTCGTGGCCGCGATGCCGTTACACGCAGCTCAAGCCGCGTATACATAGAGGCACGCGGCCTCTGTTCACGCACCAGTTAACACGCTCTTTGGGGCTGATCCAGCCGGTGCATAATCGCGAATGAACAACCAACAAGAAGTAGTAACAAGTAATCAAGATAAAATGTGTTCTGCTCTGCAGATTCGTTCGCGTCGCGATACGGAGGCCGTCGCCCTCTACCGCTAGTTATGCGCAGTGCTGCGGAAACCTGAGAGTGCGCGAAGGCAGGCATCAGGCTGCTGATGTGGCTGCTGATGTGGCGGCCATGGACGCCACATCATGATCAGTGACGTTGATAGCCGGCAGACAGCGACAGGCGTGCGTATATCGTATACGTCACATCCGGCGCCACCAGATTCCAGAGGGAGAATGGTGTGGAAGTTTAGTGTGCGAGGGAGAAAGCAAACTCCACGAGATTTCGTCCTCCAAAAGCGCCAACTTCAATGAATGAATAAAAAACTTTATTGTTAAGGAGGATTCTTGTGGCGTAGCTAACCCCAACTTCGATATCGCAATACTACGCGTATGAAATGCAACATAGGAAGGGGCCAATCCTCCCTTCTTTCACCCTGTGGGCTTCCACTCAGCTGAAAAGCCGCTATCTGTAAGTTTGCTGTCGGTCTCCGGTCTTGAACCACAAGATTGTGGACACCTGTCAGGTGTTATCGGGTGGCGGTTCAATTAATTAAGAGCGACCGGGGTCTCGCAATCACCACCGATATCAGCAGCTGCCACCGCAGGCCAGTGGCGTATCGCTTAACCGCGGCACCACTGCGCCAGGAGTGGTGGTGGTATGAGGACTCCTAGGGATCTGTGGATAAAGAGAATGACCAATTCCACATTTGGCCTAATTTCCTCATTTTGGAGTCCCTCTTTGAGAATCAAAGGCAAGAAAAAAGGAAAACTAAACGAAGGTGAGGGAATTCCTGCCCCAGCATGGCTATCACAGGCTTGAAGCAATCAAAATGAATGAGCAGGGAATGTAAAAACAAGCATTTCGAAATCAAACTGCAATTAGGGGGTGGGGGTGGGGGGGGGGGAGAAAGAGGCACGATATGCCTTGGGTGGAAATTTAAAGCGAGGGTCTAACTAGATAAATCGACCGTCAATTTAACGCGATAGTTTTAAAGGCCCTGTTCTCCAGAAAATCCGGCGCCGGTGCCTGCGTCGGCGTTATCGGCGTTGTTAGCGAAAAAAATTCAGGATTAAGTACGCAAATACGAAAGCCTTTCCCTGTCCTCTTTCTCCCTTCTTTTTTCATTTTACGCTACAGTGCATACAGGACGCTCCGTCGCAAAGCCGTCGGCGTCGTAGTAATAGAAGCTGTAGTTGTCGGCACCGCGCGTCGGAAATATTTCTTCCCTTACGGCGCGGTTAGGGTGTCCACCGAGATATTTGAGGCAGGCTTCAATTTCTCTCCTTCAAACGAGTTTGAATTTAATTTTCCTTCCCTTACGGTGCGGTTCTGGTGTCCGCCGAGATATATGAGACAGGCGTCATTTTCTTTCCTTAAATTGTCCACCGTGGACCCCTTAGCAACGCTGCAACACGCTGTCGCGTACCAGTATGAAGCCTAAGGGTCCGCCAATTTTTCTTTTATTTTCTGCAAGTTTTGTTTTTTCCTTTTTTGTTTTTTTGTTAATTTTTTACTTCTTGTTTTTTTTAAAAAAATCAGTTTTATTTCATATGCTTTGCTTAAGAACTGGTGCTTAACTTTTACGTTTTTGTTTTATTTACCACACAACTTATGATTGACAGTTCGTGCGGACAACTTCCGT
Source organism: Amblyomma americanum (assembly GCF_052857255.1). Taxonomy (NCBI): domain Eukaryota; kingdom Metazoa; phylum Arthropoda; class Arachnida; order Ixodida; family Ixodidae; genus Amblyomma; species Amblyomma americanum. Next base: position 4,617,375 of record NC_135507.1, on the reverse strand, counting down.
CCAACTTCCGTCCACGCCACTCATGAGCCAATTAAGAAAGGCTTTCGCCTCAAAATGACGGGCATGGCTTTGACAGGTGGTCTCCAGAGAGCAAACTTGGAGGCAGGTGGACCACCTAAGCCACGTGGTCTTGCGGCGCCATCACAACCTACCCACCTGATAGTGAGCAAACTGCCCACCGTGGCAGGTGGCAGTTATATTAATGATTGGTCACTCGGGAACAACAACCTGGGCCTCACAAGGCCCACCGCTGGGAGCAGCTGCCTTCGCAGGGCAGTGGCACATCGCTTAACCGCCACACCACTGCGCCAGGCGGGGCATGAGGACTGCCAGGGATTTATGAATGTAAAGTAGAGAATGCCCTTCTGCATAGGTGTGAATTCCGCTGTCGGGTAACACCATTACCACCGTTACGCTGTCGCGTAACACCCTCTAAGGGGGAACTCAGGTGTTGGTTGGTTGGTTGCTTTTGGGGGGAAAGGAAATGGCGCAGTATCTGTCTCATATATCTTTGGACACCTGAACCGCGCCGTAAGGGAAGGGTAAAGAAGGGAGTGAAAGAAGAAAGGAAGAGAGAGGTGCCGTAGTGGAGGGCTCCGGAATAATTTCGACCACCTGGGGATCTTTAACGTGCACTGACATCGCACAGCACACGGGCGCCTTAGCGTTTTTCCTCCATAAAAACGCAGCCGCCGCGGTCGGGTTCGAACCCGGGAACTCCGGATCAGTAGTCGAGCGCCCTAATCAAGTGTCCCCTCCAATTTTCTTTTTTAGTAGAAAGAAAATTGTCAGGTGTCCCCTCCAATTTTCTTTTTTCTATAACGATAGCGCTATGGCTTGCCCTCCTGGAGTTTAGGGTCTGGCACTGCAACGCTTTCTAGCGGCCGCGCAGCGAACCACCGAGTGAGGCTAGATAAAAGCCTGTGGAGAGCCACCAACTCGGTAGGGACATTCCAATCACTTTATGCGGATGTGTAGAACGTGTGTTTATGCACCAGTTGCTGTTTACTTCAAGTGCGAAAATCATGCGCTTGATTTCTTCGAAGGTCTAAAAGTTTAGCACGGAAAAAGCGGCCTTCCGTTCGTATGAACGAGCGGCGGTCTGGTTCTCTCAACCCCCAATGGGCACTGAAACTCCCTTGGACGTCCTAAGGACATTTCGTACGTCCCATGGATGCCTAGTGAAATTTTGTTGCTCACTGGGGCGCCCACGAACGGGCGCTTAAGAGCTGCGCTATAAATTTAAAATGCCGTCGAGCAGCTTTCGCCGAAAAAGAGAGTTATAGAAATCACTATCCATCTAGTGCGATCGAAGATGGAAGGATTGCAAAATGAGGAAAAAAGAGTTCGTTGCTTACAGATGCCACCGTAGATATCCGGGTTTGGCATCGGCGCACGAATGCCTGCTGAATACCGGATTTGGGGAAACCTAAGGTTTGACGAAATCTCCTTCGGTCGGATATTAAATGCATGTCACACTGTATTAGCGTAGACGTATTCCTTATTAGCGCGCGCCTGCTGCGCATGAACAGTGGCAGGTGCGTGCGCCACCTTGGTCCAGCAGGCATGTGTACGGTAATCCGGTACACGTCGACACTAGTAGTCCCCGCTGTGCTAAAGCTCTCCTGTAGAGGAAGCAACACAACGGCGTTAATCTTCTGGCAGCGTATTTAAGAAAGATGCACCGGGCGATTACTGAAACATACGGGACATTCGATCTCTTCGCCTTACTCTCCAGTGAACAGGCTTCCGTGTGGATGCCTATACATACAGCTATTTTTACTGCAGCCTTTGGCCTGCGTTGCTTCTCCCGTTGTGACATTAATTAGATGCGCTGCCATGGTAATTCCTATAGAAGCAGTGACGGTGATGTCATCGAATTTATGCCCGCACTGGCGAAGTAGTTCCCGCAAGCCCTACTCAATACCAGTTTCGATCGACTGGCAGCAGCACACTAGCAGCCGCCTGGCTGCTCCCCCCCCCCCTTTCATTATTATTATTACTTTTTAGCGTACAGCACGTGCCGTACACCTTTAGGAATGATTTACCTACGCGCGCTGCCTTCAGGATGGCCCCTTTGTGCAGCCATCCGGAAAGTACGCAGCAAGTGTAGTGTGTACACTGTTCAGGCGTTCCTGTGTACACAAGAGTGGGAACGAGAGAAGAGCAAGTTTATCGAGGAAAGACCTACTGGAGGCCCGCTTGGCTCCTGTTGAATCAGTGCGCTGCAGGACGCGTTTTGTTCGGGCGAGGCGTCAGCGCTAAGGATGATGATGACGACGATGGTGCATGTGTAATTGTCTAAAGGTGCTTGAAATGGCCCTTTTAAGCATTACCACCTTGTTTTAATTAGCCTGCCAAAGCAACTTCATTGGAATTCATCACTTACACCTGCGTCTATAGGTAGTAGCATGATGTACGTAAGAACTATTCATACCATAGAATTAGAAGCCCATGGTGCCAAAATGCCTCTTCGGTCTTAAAATTCGCTCATTGGCTGAAGGGGAGTGACGTCGTCAGACGGAAACATTCCCAGTTGCTGGAGAGAAGTGACATCGCCAGACCAGAAGTCATCTCACTTTTGACAAAGGCATTAACAGCTGCCAATAATATCGCATTGCCTGCACATAATAGAATTAGGCGTCACAGTTAACTTTTTCTTAGACTATGGATAGTAGCATGACTGAACTTCTCGGGGGATACCTGTTGCAACCCCCAAGGTGTGTTTCTTCCATTTCATTATGAGAGGCTTAAAATGCAGACAGTTTTTAAAAATTTTCTGCTCAGGATTTACGGACATGGAAACCTAAAACTCAGAGTGCAGCGCTTAACCTTAAATGCATTCCAAATTTAAAGTAAAAACAAACAAAGGAAGCAGAGGCACTTGGCAAGCGTGTGAAGATGTATCAAGAGGAAAAGGCTATGGGTGAAATGGCGTGAGGGCCGGCGCCCCTGAAGTCCTGCCTTCTGTTCGGGCCAGCAACAGAATTTCGTTAAAAAAAACAAAGAGAATACAAAAACATCCGATCAAAAAGTTCCTTCTTTAAATTATTCAAGGGTTCTTTCATGGACGTCAGCACCAGAACACATGTCAGGACTCTCTTTTTGTGTGCCGCACCGCCTCTGTACAGAGGAAGCTTCCTGAGCGCGCATTTGGCTTTTCAGGCCTTACGGGCCCGCAACAGCTTGCCCTACAAAACGCGAGTGGGGGTTACTTAAAAAAGGTAAAACACAAAAACGCAGGGAACCTTGACCCGGCCGCCCTCACGCGCAGTGAGGTTTTACGGTCTGTGGCTCGTAATGGCTGTCCGACCTCAGCAAATGTCTGTTTCGCCCGCGATAAGCCGTAATTTAATGTATAGTCGAGCCCCGAGACGCAGTGCTGGACGCTGCAAATGCACGAACGGGACATTTTTAGGGGCGTGTCGCCGCTTGTCGGGCGGTCGGTGGTGGCACTGCACTACTCGTATATTTTTACTCCGATGCTGCATGATGCCCAGACAATGAAAATGTGGAGTAAAAATTCTCAGCACCTCGCTGCTGGCTCCTACATGACAACGAGCTGAAAACTGGGTAGATTCATCGGGGATGGTGTTGTTGTATACTGTGATTAAAATAAACGAAATATGCGAAACTCGGCTATAGCCGATAAAACTGTTCACACGCACAGTAGAGGACACATGCTATAAATCGATAGAAAAATAAAAATCATTCCACTTCCTTCTGATCTAACAATATACGCCCGTTAAACATTTTACTGTGTTTCACCGGAAGTTTGGCTTTTGCAGCGTGTGCTCCGCATTCTTAGTAGCTCGCACTTTTTTTTGGCGTTGCCTAGTTAACCTCCCTGCCTTTCTATTCGTCTCTCTCTCTCTCGCACAATGTTTGAGATGCATGTCGCCTAATGCTTTCTGGAGAATACTGGTCTGTTTTGAAAATCCTTAGTTAGCAGAAACTAAAACTTTACACTTGTATAGTTCATTACAATGCATAGTTAAAGGCGATCCTGGCCACAACAGCTTTCTGTTATCCAGACCGGCTGGTTTGATTCTCATACTGTATCGCGCAACAAACAAGAAAAGTCCGATATCCCTTTGGATAACGCTGAAATACAAATATTTCTGTGGACCACGGTGTGACATAATGAGCCTATAACTAGCCACGCCGTAAGTAAAAGGCAAGCGTGCTATTGCTCGACTTCCACCGAACGAAATGCCACTTTTGTTGCAATTTTATTTGCGTTGCCCGGCTCTTGCGTCATTTACCCTCGGCAGGACAGGCACAAGAGCGGCCGAGTGGGCCAATCTCCCCCGATGGGACAATAAGCCCGACATCTAAGCTCACGTACACACTACAGCTCGCCGACCAATTGTCTTGTCGGCTCCCGCCCGATCCTCGATTTATTCACCGACTTGCTGACTCAATGTCCAATTTGCTGAGTGGTTTTCTGGCGGGTTCAATCGATGGTTGGCTCATCTGCTGGTCCATTTATTCACATGTTACGAGGGTTCCGCGGATAACTGGCCATTCGACCGCCGCTGGATCTCCCTACGCTGCGGTTTCGTTAAAAGCATTCAGGACTTAATATGTTGCATCGCGCTGTGCGGTGGTCACCAACCACATTGTGCAGAATGAAGTAGATCCAAAGGATTGCTATGCGTTAGCTTATATATTCTGCTTAGAAGGCGACACACGCTTCGAAGCATAAGTGAGAGGACAGTGAGTATGCGTTCACGGTCGACGCCACGCTTAACCGGAACACGCTTTGTGCAGTTTAACGTTTGTTTCAAGATATTCGCTGACTGTATACAACTGAACATTGGAAACCGAAACGAAAAGTAGTCAGGCTATCACGTGCATGACGTCGCGATCGGGAAAATCGGGCTTATTGAACACTGGAAATGAGAAGGCGCCGAAGTGATAATGGCGGCGATTGGATTTTAGTCGCGAAACATCCAGCTATGGCCCAAGAGCGCTGAGATATGAATACAGTGCTCGTTTAATTAAATGTACAAATGCACCACAAAGGAACCGACAACACTGTCTTCATAACTAAGGGATGAAAAAGAATAGAATGGGTCTAGTGCGATGGTCACCACACGCTGGCTGTTCTGTATGGCTGAGATGCCGCCTTGCGACTTCTAGTTTTTTTTTTTCTTGAAACGGAGTATATTGATGAGATGGTTTGGGGACAAAAGGCTCCGGGAGCTGGAATGGCGCTCGCTGCGAGTCCCTCTCTATAGTAACGAGACAGTGGTTAGAGAAATATGCGAGTGGCGCGAGGACAGTGAATAGAGGGACGCTCTGCAGCGGTGGAGGAAACGCGCCTGCGGCCTTTGTGGGACTCTGAAACCCTTTTGTCGCCAGCCACGCCGAGGCCAATAACGACTGCGTGCGCGCTTTTGCTTTCTTCCTCGTGGCTTTCTGGTTTCCGCATTCACTCGTTTACCCCTTCTTTCTCTCCGAGCGTGAGAAGAGAAAGAATTGTGCAGGAAAGAGGAACGGAATGGACTGCGTGCGCTCGCTTTCGTCGGTCTTGTTTATTTCTTCCCAGTTCCTCGTCGTGAAAGAGTTGATGCACCAAGACTGCGGAAAGGAGAATAAAGTATCGTTCGCGTTGTTACTTTTTCTGCGTTTTTTTTCCTTTCTCTTGTCACTTTCGTCTTGCCCAGGGGGTGAGCTGAAACAGATGGTGAGTGAAGGCTCGGAGCGGAGCGCATGCCAACTACAGAGCAGTCTTGTGTGTGGGCGGGGAAAAGGCGCTTGGAAGAGTATGAGCACTATTTCTTATATATTATACTGCTACATCAATGTCCCGTGTAATTCCGCGCATCGCTGTGAAGGTTGTAGCTGCATTTCTGTCCAGTTGGTACCGACAACACATTCATCGCACCCCAACGCTGCGTATAGCACGACCTTTTTCCTGACTGACGCGAACTCTTTCCCGTTGCAAGAACACTTGTAGTGTGTGCGTTTAAAAAAATATGAAGATAAATCGGCGAATCTGATTTAGGGCAGCTGTTGAAAGGTTAGGCTCGAATAGCTTCTCTTGATCGAGCGGCGGAACGTAGGAGAGCATTGGCGTTCTCCGCAGCTGCTGCCGTGACGGCACACACTACGGATCGTTTTGAGGCCGCCAGCAACTTGCCATATTTACTACGAGGCCCGATTCAAACGCGGCAACCGCTACATGGTGTTTTATCTGTGTGCATAGCGACGTTGGTGTTTTGCTGAATAAAGAATATGCAGGCATTGGATTAGTTTTTACGTAGAAACACATATCGCTCATCACATCTTACTCCAAGAAGCGAATTATTCTGTCCTTTTACATGTCAGCCTTCGATCATCCTATGGGAGCGCAATCGAAGACATTACGACAAAGGCAGGAAGACATAATTAAAATGTTGAACTAACAGCTTATGATGAAAGCTTTGCATTTAATTGAAACATATCTTCCGTATTGCGATAAAGCATTGAATTTCTTACCTTTGGGCTTGTCGAATTTCGCGAACCGAACTTCGCGTTTTATTCTGGCCTAACTGTGCGCTTGTAAAAGAAGCGTGCGGGTGTTAAATGTGTACAGTGCAAACACACCGTGGCTGCGGCAATATATCTTTATTTATTTATTTATTTGAATTACCCTCAGGGTCAAAGGCATTATAGAGGGGAGTGCTTACAAGAACACTTAAATT